>NW_026137813.1:631895-664956 GCF_019393585.1 Leptopilina boulardi
CTATTTTTCGTTACCTTCACCCTAGTACAAGGACGATGGCCATGGAAAGTAGTAAGATTTATAAAATAATCATTTTAAATATGTAATTTCAAATCGTCGATTGAGGGCAGAAATACGCCACAATTCAGGCGAATGTTGAGAAACATGACAATCTAAAAAATATTAGGGTAACCTGCCATTCCAGTAAAGAAAGTTATGAGCATTAAAAATTTAAAAGTCATTAAAATTCTGAAATTTTGAAAAATTCATATCTCGAAAACGGCTTGCTAAAAAAATTTGAAAAAAATCATGAAAGCTAGTCTCAATTATTAGTAAAAGAAAAAAAAGTTTCAAAAAAATCGGATATGCAATTGTAGATGGACTTCGAATACATCCTATATATCTATTATTACTTTTGCATCCATCGTTTGAATTAAACATAAAATTAGCTTTGACAAATTTACTTGCTAAATGACGAGCATTTCTGACTTTAGTAACTAAGATTAAAAAATTTGCCTTTTTTCAAAGGAAAAACTGCTATTTGTGCATTGCTTTTGAAAAACTGCTATTTGTGCATTGCTTTTGAATTACAGCAGAAATTACCGAAGTAAAATGCACATTCTGCTTTTATTTTGTTTCAGTGCTGATGAAATTAGAATTTGTTTAAATATTTTTAATACATTAAAATAGTTTAAATTTGAAAAATTTAGAAACTTTAAAAAAATTTCCGGCCTTTTTGTCATGATATTCGGAAATTTATAAAAAAATTCCATACTTTCTCCATGATTTTCAAGTTCAATAGGAACTTATCAACAATAATTATAATATAAAATAATTTTAAAAAAAATTAGTTTTTTACCTGGAAATAACTTCGGGACTCATCCAATATGGTGTGCCCACTAATGATTTTCGTTTTGGTAATTCTTGCGAGACTTGCGCGCAAAATCCAAAGTCCGATAATTTAACACGACCATCGGCAGTTAATAATATTGAATCAGATTTAATGTCACGATGAATAACACCTTGTGAATGTAAATATTCAAGTGGTTTAAGGCACTGTGAACAAACAGTTGCTATTTGACTTTCATCCATACGTGAATGTGTCACAATATCGGTTAATGCTCCACCTTCAAGATATTCCATGACAACCCATAATTCATCGTCAACAAGAAAACTATCATACATCTCAACAATATTTGGATGATGATAATCTCTCATAATAACAACTTCATTGAAAAGTAATTCGCGTCTCTGTTGTTTTCTGAGATCCATTTTTTTTACCGCCACCTGACGATGTAATGCCTTATCGGTCGCTATACAAACAGTGCCCGTACTGCCTTCGCCAATTTTCAAAAAATTCTCCAAATTCTCACGTGGATCACCACGACTTACAACCATTTGTAATGCGGCTCTAAATTGTTCATGCGTAAGCCTTTGATCGGCATTTTGTTTATTGACATTGTTCGATGTGCCCGATGTTGATGAGACAATTGCCAAATTTCCCGATGATACGGCACTTTTCATATTTTGATTTTGATCTGGTAAAGAGCTACCACTTGCAATTGTTGATGAGGTGGCGGATTTTGAAAGATTGTGCATTGACTGTGAACTTTCAATTGGTTTATGAAAATGTGAATGAAGTGTCGATGGATTTTCAGTGACATTATAATTTTGCGAATGTTTATTAACATTGTGTGAACTCAATTGACTCAATGGTCTTTGCGATGCTATTGATCCAACTGGCGATACTTTTGGATGCATATTATGAATTAACATATTATGAGCTGATTGTCGATCTCTCATTGTTGGATCCATTTTATTCACCTGTTTGAAAATATTCAATTTATTTTATTTTGGGGAAAAAAATTTATAAAAATAAAAAGAAATATGAATAATTTTTAGCTATAGATAGTGTATGCCTAATGTTTTGAACAATTCAGTTGAACAAATCACATTGACACGTTCGATTTGGCTAAATTTTATTTTTTTTTATCTTTTAGTACCCTATGAAAAAGTGTTCCATGATTTTTTTCCAAATTTTTTTATGAAACTGTTTAGGCCATATGAAATTTTCAAAAATGATTTTTTATTTTTAAATGCTCGTGAATTCTTTAAAAATGTATCAATTTTTTTATTTTTTGAAATCGTGTGAAGTTTTTGAAAATTTGTTGATGGATAAAAAAATTTAAAAAAAAAATCATGGGTCACTTTTACGTAGAGTACTGAAAGATAAAAAAATTTTATCCAAATCGAAAGTGTCAACATTTTTTTTTCAATTTTTGATAAAGAAATCACGAAGCTGAAGTACGCAACGTTTATGATAAACCATTTTTAAAGAAATAATTTTTTACAATGAAAAATTCTATAATTTTTCGCCTAAAAAATATTTTTTGTAGTTTTTATTAATCAACAAATTATAAAAAAATATTTTGTAAGCAAAAAATTATAGAATTTTTTATTTTAAAAAATTATTTCTTTAAAAATCGTTTATCATAAACGTTGCGTACTTCAGCTTCCAAAGAAATCAATATTTGATAATAAAATTGAAATTTAAAAAATTAGTAAACTTTTTTCGCTCGTTGAAAGTTGAGAATTTGCAGAACATTAATATTATAATAAATTTATACCTGGAAATTGCCATTATATTGTCCGGATGGCGCTGTCATGGGTTGATTCATTCTTTGTAGATCGTGTTCGGGAATTTGTGATATATTCGAATTTATTGTTGTTGGACTTGGAATACTTGGGATTGGACTTAAATTTTGGAAATTTAATGACAAATTAGGCGCATTCGATCCCATGTGCGTTAAATTTGGTGACGATTGCATATTAGGATTGAGATTCTGTAGATTTGGAATGAGGCTGTGATGATTGGAATTCATTGTTGGTCCAACGTGCGGTGAATTTTGCCGCATTTTCTCTGGATAGCCATGTGATTTTGCAAAATTCGAATACGCCTGAAGTTGAGCGGGACTCATTGACATCTCTTGTCCTTCCGGTACGGAAGGTGGAAGATTTGAATTATTTCTAAAAAAAAAAAAAATGTTTCGAAATCTTTAATAATAAATTATTCAAAATAATTCAAATTTAAATTCAAGAAATGAAAATTTAAAATTAAAAAAAAATTTTTTTTTTAAATTAGATTAAAATTTAGATTTTTGAAATTAATTCAACTTCAAGTGATTTTTAATTTTAAATTTATGATGATTTCTGTTACTAAAAAATTTATTAGAAATTGCAGACAAAAATAAAATAATTTGAAAAGTTTTTAATTGAAAAATAGTTTCAGATAGTTGAATTTTCGAAGAATATTATAAAAATCATTAAAAATAATTGAATTTCAGGAGAGTTATAATTGAAATGATTAAATTTGAAAAAAAATTTAGAAATTATTAATTTTTAGAAGCTTTAAAATTGAAATTATTGAAAATAGTAATTGAATTTCAAAAGATTGTATTAAATTTCAGACAATAATTATAATAAGAGAAATTTTTAGTGATTTTTGTTGATAAAGAATTTATTAGAAGAAAAATACTTTCGGATAACTGAATTTTCGAAGAGTATTATAAAAATTATTGAAAATAATTGAAATTTTTGTAAATAATTAAATTTCAAGTGATTTAGAATTAAAATTTTTTGGTAATTTTATTTGCTATTTTTTTTTTCAAATTATAAACAATTATTAAATTTCATAAAAATTTTAATTGAAAAATAGTTTAAGATAATTAAATTTGTGAAGAATTTCATTAAAATTATTAAAAATAATGAATTTAGTTAAGAATTTTATTTAAAAATTTGTTAAATAAATGAAATAAAGAAGATCTGAAGAAAATCTGCATTGTATAATAAAAAACGTATTTTGTTTAAAAATTCTGTAAAAAAAATGTGAAAAAAAAGTCGAAAAATAAGTCGCATTTTATTAAAATAAGTCGAAAAAAGTTGAATTTTTAAAAAAAGTTGGAAAAAGTCGTATAATCTGAGGCCTGGAATTATTATTTTTCAAAAATAAATTTTGTTCTGAATTCACCAAATCTAGCATAATTCAGCACAATTTTTTACAATTTTATTTAACACGGAAAATTATAAAATTGTTTACCTAAAAAAAATTATTTTTTATAATTTGTTGATTAATAAAAACTACAAGAAATATTTTTTAGGCAAAAAATTATAGAATTTTTCATTTTAAAAAATTATTTCTTTAAAAATCGTTTATCATAAACGTTACGTACATCGGCTTCGTATTATATTTAAATTTATAAATTTTTTTTTTTTTTGAAAATCAATTTGTAAGTAAAATAATATACCTGTAGTCTCGCCTAAGTCTAGGTGGACTAGACGATCGAAGTGAATTTGATCTAGCGACTGTGCTAGTTTTTGGCAATCCATTTTCAGTGCCTTTATCACCAGGTGCAAATTTTCCAATTCTCGGATCATTGTGTCCTCGTACAATTGTTTTTAAATCGAGAATTTCCGTTGGTGTAATTTCACTTGGATCAACAAGTGGTAGTGGACGATTTGTAGACTTGAGTATTTGATTGTTGCCAACAATTGACGCCCATTGCAAAGGTAAACCAACAAATTTGCCTTCGCGTTTATCAAAACCAGTATGAACTCTATGCTCAAAATTTGTTGGTGTCGATATTTGTGGCTTCTTTTTCTTTTTGGCAAACATTCTAAAAATAATATTTACTTTGTTTTTTTAGGATTCTTCGATTATTTAGAAGAAAATTAAAATAACGAAACTATTAATTAGTTTTTCCATCCGTAATGATAATATTTTTGTGAAATAATAATATATTATAATTTCGTTATATTATACGTAACACAAATATTAAACATTTAATATAAGAATAAAATATTACATTTTGTTTTGTTAAAATATAAATAATATTGAATAAAATTTTTCATATTGTTTCGTAACATAATTTTTAATATAACCTAATACTTTTAGCCAATTGAAATATATTAAAAATAACTATCGTGTTTGTTTATTTTTCTCGTAATTATTACACAATAATCCATTTAAAAGAATAAATAAGAAACAGTTGAAAATCGATTTTGTTGCATAAACTCCCGACTTTTTATAATTACATGAAAATATTTCGAAAACTATTTATTTTAACGAACACTAATTGAGTAATTAAATATCAAATAACATTATAGTAAATCATAACATTAGACGTATCAATTTTTAACATTAAAATTGCATTTTTAAATAAACATCAATTCTTGAAATTAAAACTTAATTCACATTTTGAATAACAAAATTATTAGATACAATTAAAAAATGTACTTACTCAAAAAAAAAAAAAAAAGTATAAGCCCTTCGAAAAATATCTCTTCAATCCTTGTCAGTAATGCTGATTGTGTCACTCCTTATTATTATGAGAAATGAAACACATTCACTTTTTGTATTCCTTTTCTCGAGATTTTTGGGAGCGTCATATGCTGAGAATTTGATGATTTATGTCAATATTCGAAAGTAGCCTCAGGACAGGTGACATTGCACATAAGTTTAATTGTGTGAAATTTTAGGAAAAACGAAAGGGGAACCCGGGGGAAGCCAAATGACAGCAACGCCTATTTTGAGTCGTAATTTGCGGCTTCACTATTTAATATGAAAAAATTTTCATGGAAAATTTTATCTCGCGGTATAATTATCACGATACACCTTGCCACATTCTAGTCCACTAGAAATCACAGTAACTTTGGAATTCATTAAAAAACTAAAGGAAAAATCATTGCAAATATTCTCTATGTGTTTCTTTAAACTTTCTTTGCGCACCACACGGCCGATTGAGAAAGCTTCACAGGTATCCAGGTATTCACCGCTCCCGTGGGTTCTATGAATGTGTTGAGTACTCCAATTGCAATATTGCATGCAGAAAACACCTGTAATTTCCTTTAATAAAGTGTCTACACTATAAATAAAGCAGTCATTTTTATGTGGTCTTTGAAAATATTTTCTTACTATTATTATAATCGTTGTGAATATTTTTAAATACAAAAAAAGAATTGTTATAAATCGTTTAATAAACAAAATATTTTTGTTTTAAAATTATAGGTATTAAATTTAATATTTTTAAATAGGGTAAAATTTTAGAATTACTATTGTATAAAAAAAAATTTTCTTAAATACAATATATATTAATTCAAAAATAATTTACTTAATTTTATATTTGTTATTGTTATCTATTATTATGAAATTTTCATAAATGTTAATTTTAATTCACTCAAAATCGTATTTACCAAGAATTGTATTTAAAGGGTTTTTCATATTTCATAAATCCTGAGACAGAGTTGGGAAACTTGAATTTTACCATCATTAAGGTGAAATCACATGGTGGCGTAAAAGAAAATTATGAGAGTGAAAAGGATAGTGAGGAAACTCCCCAACCAGTTATTGGACATTTAAGGCGCTTGTACACCTCACAAATTCTAAAGGTGCTTTTATACCTCCAGTATTTTGATCAAGCAATCGGCTGGATTGAATTTTCACGGAGAATCACTGAATTTGATTGGCTCTAAAAATATTCCATTTTCACGGTGGAAATGGAATATTAAGTATACTCCGAATTTGTCAAAAGTTATACTAATTTTGATTGGCCTTGCTCATGGAGAATTTCCAAAAGATAGGAAAATTTCGAAATTCTCTATGGGCAAAGCCAATCAAAGTTAGTGAAACTTCTGACAAATTCCGAGGATACTCAGAATTTGTGAGGTGTACAAGCGCCTTTAAGAAGCTTTTATATCTCCAGTATTGTGACGTCAGCAAGTTAACGTTATAACGTACCGTTTGCGTGCTCATTCTGGACTTACCTAGAGGCGGTGCTTACATGGGTTGGTTTCCATTGTCCCCACTCGCCATTTGTCATAATTCTCGTGAACTACAGCACCCTGCTCTAGTGAAAATTTAGTAACTTTATAGTAACTTTTAATTTTAACAATAAAGTCACTAAATTTTCACTAGAGCAGGGTGCGATAGTTAACGAGAATTATGATAAATGACGAGAGGGGGTTTTGGCGAGTGGGGACAATGAAAACCAACCAAACCTTGCGTTCGAATGCTGCGTTATGCGTTGAGTAAGTCCGTTTCCGAATTGGGATTTTTAGCGTACTTTTGATAAAGTGTATACTCGGGAAGTATGCATTGTCCTTGTTTTTGCACAAAAAAACAAGGACACTGCATACTTCCCTAGTATACACTTCATCAAAAGTACGCTAAAAATCCCAATTTGGATACGACCTAAATGAGTGTAAAGCCACTTCCAGAATGGAGACGCAAACGCATCACAATGCTAATCGAATGGGGTTGCATTTGCGTCTTCCTTCTGGAAGCGACCTAAAGTTGGTTCTACAATAAGCGCGTCGGACGTGTACGCGAACGTGTACCTAATAAGAAAGAGGGGTGCGGATATTATACATCTATACCCCTCTCTCTCTCTCTCTCATTAGGTACACGTTCACGTCCGACGCGCTTATTGTAGAACCAACTTAAAGGTACCGTCCCATGATGCTGATTCTACACTCACCGAAAACTGAGCGAGCGGTCCGCTTTTCGTCACGCTTCCCATATTCAATTATATCTATATATATAAAAAACGTAACGCAAATGCGGACCGCACGCACAGTTTTAGTTGAGTGTAGAATCAGCATAACAAACAATGAAAGTATATGTCTATCTTTCTTTCCCCCCTTTCCGTCTCATTATTCAACGCATAAAGGCCTGAGCAGAATAGAAACGTAACCGGAATCGTAACCGCAAACGTAACCGGAATAATGAGTTATTGAAAGACAAACAATATGTCTATCTTTCTCTAACTCATTCTTCCGGTTGCGTTTGCGATTCCGGTTACGTTGCTATTCTGCTCAGGTTTTAACACAGCGTTCCAAAGGCCTAAGCAGAATAGATTCTTGAACAGGAACGCAATCGTAAACGGAAACGTAAGAACGAGTAAGAGAAGGATAGCAAATATTTTTTATTCTTCTCACATTCATTCTTACATTTCCGTTCACAATTGCGTTCTCGTTCAAAAATATATTCTGCTTTGACCTGAACACAAGCATAGTAGATTGTTATTGTCCCCACTCGCCATTTGTCATAATTCTCGTCAACTACCGCACCCTACTCTAGTGAAAATTTAGTTACTTTATAGTTAAAATTAAAAGTTACTACAAAGGGTCAATCCATTATATTTCGACTGAAGTCGTCGCTGACTAATTTTTAAAAATTATAATACTTTGCAGGAATGATTTTGAAGTTATCAAGATCACGAAATGAAAAGAATTTTATTAAAATTTTAATTATTTATTGCAAAATATGAATTTAAAGTATATGAGGTGCTGAAAACTGTCAATTTTTTAGCCATTAGAAAATATGCAAAAATACGTAGAATTTACCATAAAAATAAAAAAAATTTTTTGTAATTTACTAAGAATGAATAAATTTATCATTATCAATTGATGTAATTATTTAAATATGTGAAATAATAAATAAAATATGATTTTCAAGTTTGCCTGTCAAATAACCTAAATTTGCAAATTTCATCTATTATATGTGAGAAAGAGAAGTCATTTAATTGAAAAAAACCTTACCAAATATAAAGTACCTGTGACTAACTTTTAGTTTTTCTTAGCACTTTTTTCCTTTTTTCTTCATAAATGTGAAATAAAAAGCAATAAAAATTGGCACTTTGCTTATTTTCACTATTTTTAAATGTAAATAACTTTCTTGGAGAAAACTGAAAAATTACAAAACTTGGGTAATATCTAATTGATCACTAAATACACACACTGGAAAAAAATTCGCTTTGGTCCCGAAGATACTTTTTGAGATAATTAAGTTTAAACTTTTCACAATTTTTATCAGGTTAATACATGTAGTTCTTTAAGGACGAAGTTAGGTTTTATTGGTTAAACATTTTGAACTAACTTCAATTTTATAAAAATCACATGCATTAACCTGATAAAAATTGTGAAAAATTTAAACATAATTATCTCAAAAAGTATCTTCGGGACCAAAGCGAATTTTTTTCCAGTGTGTGTAGTTAGTGATCAATTAGATATTGCCCAAGTTTTGTAATTTTTCAGTTTTCTCCAAGAAAGTTATTTACATTTGAAAATAGTGAAATTAAGCAAAGTGCCAATTTTTATTGCTTTTTATTTCACATTTATGAAGAAAAAAGGAAAAAAGTGCTAAGAAAAACTAAAAGTTAGTCACAGGTACTTTATATTTGGTAAAGTTTTTTTTAATTTAATGACTTCTCTTTCTCACATTTAATAGATGAAATTTGCAAATTTAGGTTATTTGACAGGCAAACTTGAAAATCATATTTTATTTATTATTTCACATATTTAAATAATTACATCAATTGATAATGATAAATTTATTCATTCTTAGTAAATTACAAAAAATTTTTTTTATTTTTATGGTAAATTCTACGTATTTTTGCATATTTTCTAATGGCTAAAAAATTGACAGTTTTCAGCACCTCATATACTTTAAATTCATATTTTGCAATAAATAATTAAAATTTTAATAAAATTCTTTTCATTTCGTGATCTTGATAACTTCAAAATCATTCCTGCAAAGTATTATAATTTTTAAAAATTAGTCAGCGACGACTTCAGTCGAAATATAATGGATTGATCCAAAGTCAATAAATTTTTACTACCGCACCTTGCTCTAGTAAAAAGTTATTGACTTTATTGTTAAGGTGCTTTTATACCTCAAATTTCGATCAGATGAACATTATTTCTGGACCGTGAAAATGCGTGAAAAGTCATTTTCACGGCGGGTATTTTTGAATTGTTTTAAACAAAAAATGTTTTTTTAAGAAATATAATATTAAATAATTGTTTTAATATGTAAGAACACTTTAAAATAGTGATAGAAAAATGATTTGATTAAAAAATATAGCAAATTTTGCTTTAAAACGTTTCTGCTACAAGAAAGTGTAAAATGACGATGTTTGTGAAACGGTTTGTACAGTGCTTCTTCCTTGTGAGTGTCTCTCAGAGTTTTGTTTATGTTATGTCTTTTTTGTTTTTAACTTGTAATAAATAATGTGTGCTGAAAATAAATCGGTAAGTTGAAATGTTTATCAAATAAATTTAAATTCTACTAATTGTTTCGAATAACTGAAAGAAACATGTACACATGTACACTGTACAAACCATTTCACAAACATCGTCATTTTACACTTTCTTGTAGCAGAAACGTTTTAAAGCAAAATTTGCTATATTTTTTAATCAAATCATTTTTCTATCACTATTTTAAAGTGTTCTTACATATTAAAACAATTATTTAATATTATATTTCTTAAAAAAACATTTTTTGTTTAAAACAATTCAAAAATACCCGCCGTGAAAATGACTTTTCACGCATTTTCACGGTCCAGAAATAATGTTCATCTGGGGTCCTATTCTCGAAATTATTCGAATATTGTTCGTATGCGAGCAAATTCGATGGGTAAGTTTCGTGCACGAAGCAACAACCGTATTCTCGAGCACCATTCGAAACTTCGTTCGACGATCGTTCGTAGACGAATAGGTTGTACAGTGTTGCCGTCGTTTATTTCTAGTGACTTTCCAGTGTAATTTTTTTGAACCAATGAAATTACTTATGATATAAGAAATATTTATTGACTGCATCATTATTATTATTCTTATTATTATTATTATTATTATTATTACTATTATTATTATTATTCTCATTATTATTATTATTATTATTATTATTATTATGAATGAAACTCTATAATTGATTACAATTCGAAACTTTGAATCCCTTTTAATATGTGTACATAATATTATTAAATAATACTACTGCGCATGAGCAGTACCAAAATTCGAACACGAAACTGTTGCTAATCGTTTCGTCTATGAACGCCTAGTGAACAGTTCGAGAATACAGTTTTCGACAAAGTTATTCGAAAGTCTTCGATTCGTGCACGGAACTCATTTCGAGAATAGCACCCCTGATCGAAATTTGAGGTATATAAGGGTCATTCTCACAAAAAGGACAAATGACACGTTCATGACATTATTTTTAATAAATAATTATAATAATTGAAAATGTTGCGGGCCTTATTATAGAAGTCAACAGAATTTAATAAGATTTTATAAAAAAAAATTGCCAATTTTAAATAATTGAATATAATCATGTTTATATAGTGTAAAAACTCCCCTCCGTTACCGTTCGCGAAGTAAGTTTTATTTAAAGAAGAATTATTGCATTCATACTGCAATAGGAAAACATCTTTTGTCTAGTAACATCTACTAATTACATTATTTATAATTGATTTATAAAGTGTAAAACAGAATATTTGTAAAATATTTTTTCCTAGAATTAAATAAGTTTTGTTCGCAAAGTAAACTCCCCTCCGTGACCAATTACAAATATAATGAGTAAATGAAAAAAAAAATGATAATTGAGAAATGAAGAATTCAAAAGTGTTTACAGTGACGATGTTGTTTTGGTCAGTACACAACATCATGAAAGAAATGAAAACAATAAGTGTCAGAAAGATTTTCAGTTTCGCAATGTTCGTCGACACAAAAAAACTCCCCTCCGTGTCCACTTTAAATTTAGTTTTTTGATAAATAAATAATAAATATTATTAATAATTTTTAGAATATTCTTTTAAATATCGCGAATACTATTATTACTTTTTTTTATAAAATTTATTATTTTTATATTAGAATCAATAAATTTTGGCTACGCCTAAAGGAAGAAAACTCCCCTCCGTGATCGCTAGTCACATCCATCGATTATAAAGCCTCATGCAAAAAAATGCACCTTTTTCGTACCTCGAATTTTGAAACTTTCTTTATGCCAAATGGTAACATATGATGACCCAATAATCCCTGCAAAATTTCAAGATGAGCATATGCCCCCTTTCGGAATTACAGGGGGTCAAAGGGGGCCATGTCAAAAAAAAAGAACATGTAATATTATCGAATAATAATGTTAAAAAAATCAAACGAAATCGTTCCTTCAAGATTTTCGTCTGCTGATTACGAATTTGAAGTCCGTTTTCAAAAATTCAAAATGGCGGAACTTATATGGTGGACAACAATTTAAAAAATCGATCCGATTGACCTGAAAATGGTTACTCGGAGGTTTTTGGGGTCGCTGATTACGAATCTGAGGTCCGTTTTTCAAAATTCAAAATGGCGGATCCAATATGGCGGACTACAATTTCAAAAATCAATCCAATTTACTTGAAAATGGTTACTTGGGTTACCTTCAGATTTGTGTTCACCGTTATTGAAACCCCCTAATTAACGATATTGAAGCCAATTAAATAGATTTAAAAGATAATTGCCCGACATTTTGGATTTTTTAAAACTGATTCCAGATTCGTAATCAGCGACCCCAAAAACCCCTGAGTAACTATTTTCAAGTAAATTGGATGGATGTTTAAATCTGTCGTCCGCCATTTTGAATTTTTAAAAACGGACCTTAAATTCGTAATCAGCGACCCCGAAAACCCCCGAATAACCATTTTCAAGTAAATTGGGCTGATTTTTGAAATTGTCGTCCGCCATATTGGATCTGTCATTTTGAATTTTGAAAAACTAACACCGGATTCGTGTTTAGCGACCCCAAAAACCCTCGAGTAACAAGATTTTATCGGATTCGATCATTGTATCGGTGACAAAATATTAAACAATTATTTTATATTAAACAATTATTTTTTAAACAATAATGTTCATAAAGATCGTAACAACGTATTTTAGAGACTTATTTAGGTCCTTCTCTTCACATAGCAATAGTCATAACAGTGGTTTTGAACTTTTTTTTTTTTTTTTTTCTTAATTCAGCATTTGTCCTTTTCGAGAGATTCACCCATAAGCACCTTAAAACTAGAAATGAAACTTTAGTACAGCCAATCAAATTAAGTGACACGAACGTGAAAATTCAACCCATCTTGACGAATATACCGGTGGTATAAAAGCACCTTAAGGTCATGTGGGCAAAGGACGTTTTTTGTGGATTTCAAGTTTCTCTGAAATAAATAATGATTTCGGATTAAAATATTCAAGACTTGATAAAGGAGGATGCAAAGCATAAGGCTGTTCTACTCATTTACTGTAACTTAACGTATGAATAATAAAAAAAAGCAATAAATAGTAAAATAATGTATTATATCATAGTTCATTCAGCGGCCAAAAGCTCGAATTGGCGCTGTTTACTGCCGTTAAGCCACATGCCGTTAAGAGACCTTCAAATAGGTTTTCTGCATGATGAATTTTCACGATCGCATCGCTGAATTTGATTGGCTCTATTGGGATTTCCGTTACTGAGAAACTCTCTGTTGAAATTTTTTTTTTGTCCAGCTTCCGCCTATCAAAGTAACTTTTAGACATAGTGGCTAGAAATAGTACTACCGAACGTAGGATAAAGATTAAATTAATTAAGTCATAATAATGTTAAATATTAAATAAATTAATTTGCTAATTATTTAAGTTTAATTTATCAGTAATTAATTTACTCTTGGACAACTAAAAATTGTTGTGCCCGCATTTCGGACGTTCTTCTTTGTTACGTTGTCGCAATCCATTGCTGCGTAAAATGTGTTAAGAAAATTTTTTACTTGAGCTCAACTATGCAACCCTGAATTAAAAGCGACGCACAATTGCTGACAACCCATCCTTGGCTTGATGCGGAACATCATCGGCCCGAGTCTGCAAACGCTATTGACCGCGAAAAGGCGAGGACAGCCGAAATGGAGGAAAATCAAACATCGGAAAGTGTCGCTGTGTTACCGGACATGTCCGAACCGTTGACGAGCGAGTCCGAGGAGACGTCTGCCCTGACGACAGAACACGAAGCCCATCCTGTAGCCGTCACTTCCGTACCGGGTGTAACTGGTGTTCAAGGAGTTGGTGTACCGGTTTCCTTACCTGTCGGCTCCATCATCGGAGTAGCAAACGCCTCCAATGGAGCTACCTTCAACGTCATCACCTCCGATCAATTACAGGTATTATTTCTATTTTATTTTGAAAATATTTTCTTCTCATTTGTTCTTCTGTATTTGTTTATTTATTTTTTTTGTTATTTACTTTAGACAATTTATGAATAAGTTGTCTACCTTTCTCCTTTTAATTATGAAATTTACTTGTATCTATTCTATTTTTTTTTCTATATACATGTCTATTACTGCAACCTACATAGTTACTCGATAACCAATCGTGTGTCATGTATTTAAAGTTCACGTGTATTGGTTTACTTTCTGTTTCTTCGAGATTGGGTTATACTGTTATTTATTTACATTATTTTCTTTATGGCTTATTTCATTAACGTAATTGAAGTTTATTTTCATTTATTGCTTATTTGTATATAAACACGGTTGTCAGTGAATTGTAAAAGTAAACAAATAGGTGATTAATGCTTTTGTATTTTCTAATTGATAAATGAAAATTCATTTAAAATTGTCATTTTTTTTTTGAAAATTATTTTATTATCTTCACTTTTTTCGAATGGAGAAATCAATGTGAAAAAGGTTCTGAACGTTCAAATAAACGAAATATTTTTTTGTTCTATGAATTTATTGCTTCCTCATGCAGGAAGCATTGTAATACTTAAATTTTTCGAATTTGATTTTTTGATGTATCTTTATGATTTTCGATCTCAGGAATCCAAAAATCACATTTTAAAAAAATGTCGTTCGGTGTGTGTGTACACTAAATTTTCATAAATATCTCGAATACTATAAGAGCTAAAGGGATAATTTTTTATTAAAATTGTAGGTCTCACTAGCAAACAAATAATGAGAGTACTTTGAGCCATATTAATAAAGATTAACTACTATTTTTATGAGCCAAAAGTTTTGAACTTTCAAATGAACAAAATTTTCTCTCTAAATCAGAATTAGTAAAAATGTTTACTAATTTAAATTAGTGACTCACTTTTGACTTTAGAATTAGTTAAATTTTACTAATGAATTAGTTAAATTTTACTAATTGTTAGTAAAAGTTACTAATAATTAGTAAAATTTTACTAATTGAGAAGCAAAAAGTGAGTTACTAATTCAAATTAATAAACTTTTTTACTAATTCAGATTTAGAGAGTTTTTCGCAACTTCTTTAAGTACAAATTTTATTACAAAATATTGTTTTAAATATCTAAAAAGAAATTATTAATTTAATAATTGTTTAATTTACTGTTCTATTTTACATTGCCGTTATAATTTTTAATAATTTATAGATTGAAAAAAATATTTTGTTCATTTGAACGTTCAAAACTTTTGGCTCATTTATTTTTTTGCATTTAAAATTTTTTTAATATCCTACTGTTATTTTATTCAGAGTTATTAATATTTTGAAATTGAAAAATTTTGAAAAACCTGCCTTTTTTGCATTAATTATTAAAAAAAATTTTTTTATGTAATTTTAAAATTATTATGAAAAATTTGGAGAATATTTAAAAACGAATCAATTGACCTATTATTGAACTTTTTATTAATAAATATTACAAAATTATTATTGTTAAAAATCTATCTCTGCAAACGCATAGAAAATACAACTTAATAGCTTTTTAAAATTATTATAATACTAAATATGTTACCATAAATTGATCACAAAAAAAGCTTCATGAGAAATGAGCCAAAAGTTTTGAACGTTCAAATGAACAAGGGTGTCTATTAGTCCTTGAAGTCGTGGAAATGTCCTGAAATTTGAAAAAATGTCCTTGTAAGTCTTGGAATTTTAATTTTTGTCATTGAATTATTTATATTTTGCTTTTAAATTTTCAAAAAAATTTATAATTTTGTCAATCAAGTTAAAAAAAATTAATTAAATAAGTAAAATGAAAATTTACTTAAATTATGTAATGTAATTTTTATTAATGTTTCTGTAATATTTATTAAAATTGTTTTTGAATTAAATTTCTGACAACAATAGTTAAACTAAAAATTATTTTATTCCTTAAGGTTCTGGAAAAATAAAAAATTTGTCCTGGAAAAGTCTTGGAATTTTAATTCAGATTTTTAGTAGACACCCTGTGAACGAAATCTATAAAATTATTAAAAATTATGATGTCAATGTAAAATAAAACAGTAAATTAATAATTTCTTTTTAGATATTTGAAACAATGTTTTGTAATAATATCTGTATACTTAAAGAAGTTGCAATAAAAATATCGTTCATATGAATGTTCAAAACTTTTGGCTCATCATAAGGAAACAAAGTATTTATGAAATGAACACAAAAATTTATACATTTAATATTTTTCACATTATTTTCTACCATTTTTTAAATGAAATTCTATATGAATTTCTATTTTTGAATATTAAAAATGTACTTTATAGTTACCCGGCTCGGGTCAATTTAAGCAGATGTTATGCGTGGACAATAGTTTCATATGTGAGCCCCGTCACGACAAGGATAGCGATCCACTACGTTGGAATGGTGAGCTGAAAGCAACGCATATTGTAATTCAAAATAGTGCCGACGACACCGATGCTGAACAACTTCATGTATCTGCTTCTAATGTACAGCCAGTGTGTAGCTGGTCGGAATCGGCCAGTATGGCTGTATTGCCAGTCAGGTGTAAAAATACAAATGCCGAACTACATAAAAGTAGATTTGGCTCAGGTGGTAGGGGACGTTGTATAAAATTGGGCCAGGAATGGTATACGCCAAGTGAATTCGAAGCACTCTGTGGAAGAGCATCCAGCAAAGATTGGAAGCGCAGTATTCGCTTTGGTGGAAGAAGTTTACAGACACTTATTGATGAACAAATTTTAAAACCTCACGCCACTTCTTGTACATGTGCGGCATGCTGTGACGATGATAGTGCTGTAAGTCATTTTTTTTTTTATTTTAATTAAACAAAATATCTTTTTAAAGGATTACATGGGTCAAATAAAGAATCCGACGTTCATAGCATTCAACTTTGAATGTTGTTTTCTCAAAACTCTAATTTTAAAGTCGGTAGCCACGATTTCTCAAAAACAGATGAACCAATTTTTCTGTAATTTGGCACACTTCTTCTACATAGTATTGACTAGTGATTAAACGAAGGATTTTTTTCTGTTGATTACAACCGATTTTACATGGTCTAAATAGTTCCAAAAATCGTAATTTGTGATAAAAAAAATACGAAGCTGAAGTACACGCAACGTTTCTTTATGATAAACGATTTTTAAAGAAATAATTTTTTGTCTGAAAAATTTATTTTTTTATAATTTGTTGATCAATGAAAACTACAAGTAATATTTTTAAGGCAAAAATTTATAGAATTTTTCAATTTAAAAAATTATTTCTTTAAAAATCGTTTATGATAAACGTTGCGTACTTCAGCTTCGTCAAAAAGAAAACTCTGCCAAAAATTAAAATTTCAATTTAAAAAAAACCACCCTTCGTTTTGGAAGAGGTCTTAAAGAACCTGTTGCCATTGGCTTAATTTTGTAATATTTATTTAAAACAATTTTATAACTAACTTATTTTATAGTGTAATTTAAGGTAACTAAGTGGTCAAATAAAATAAATTATTTATTGTATGAAAAAAAAGTTATAAGAAAATATACATTTTTTGACCCGTGTAACCCCTTAAGGGGACTTTCTGGTTTAGAATTGACAAAAAAGACACGTTTTAAAACTTTTATTGTAAGAAAAGTATTAAAGAAATTGCAAAAATTCTTTTTGGACATTGTTGTACATTACGTAGAGAAAATTTAAAAAAAAATATGTTTGTATTTAGTTAAATTTCGTAGCTGAAGGTGGCGTCTTCCAAAAGGTACCTTTTTTTGGTGCACTTGATTCCGGACAACTAGTAATATATAAATTTAAAATTCAAATGGAAATCTCTTGATAAGGATTTATTCTAGACAATAAAACTAAAAAACGATTTTTTAAAAGGTTTTATTTTATTATTTTTTATGTACATTTTTCTCAAAAATTCGCAAAAACGCTGTGTTTTTGGAGCAATTTACCTTCGTATAAAAAAACAGGGGGTAGAAATATGAAATTTTTAAGTTTTATTCTCTAGTTTTTTAAATAAGTAATCGAATGATCTTTGGTTTTTTAAAATCGATTCGGTAAATTTCGAGAAAAGTCGTTCACCGGTTTGAAAAATTTTCTTTCAAAAAAACCAGGGTGTCCAGCGGTTAGGGAAGTCAGGGAAATTTTTTAGTCAGTGAAAAGTTAAGGAATGTCAAGGAATTTAATTAAAAGTAAGGGAACTTTTTAAAAATTTGCCAAAAATGAACATTTTTATAAATTTTTCGAATTTTCTGGTGCAAGAAAAAGTTAATAATACTAATAAATAAATTTTTTTTATTATCTTAAAAATACTTTAATAATTGATACTTTTCATTTTTTTAATATTAAATATTTATTAAAGAAAAATTGGAAAAAGTCAGGGAATTTTTTTTTTTTGTACTTCTTGCTGGACACCCTGAAAAAACGTTTTGAAACAGTAATTTTATGATATTACTAAAGAACATTTTCAAGCAAAAAAAAAATCGATTTTTTTGGAATTCTAAATCAGAAAGTCCCTTTAATTCTCACTTTTCTCTAAAAAAAAAACATCTTTGGGTTAATCCATTATATTTCGACTGAAGTCGTCGCTGACTAATTTTTAAAAATTATAATACTTTGCAGGAATGATTTTGAAGTTATCAAGATCACGAAATGAAAAGAATTTTAATAAAATTTTAATTATTTATTGCAAAATATGAATTTAAAGTATATGAGGTGCTGAAAACTGTCAATTTTTTAGCCATTAGAAAATATGCAAAAATACGTAGAATTTACCATAAAAATAAAAAATTTTTTTTTGTAATTTACTAAGAATGAATAAATTTATCATTATCAATTGATGTAATTATTTAAATATGTGAAATAATATATGAAATATGATTTTCAAGTTCGCCTGTCAAATAACCTAAATTTGCAAATTTCATCTATTAAATGTGAGAAAGAGAAGTCATTAAATTGAAAAAAACCTTACCAAATATAAAGTACCTGTGACTAACTTTTAGTTTTTCTTAGCACTTTTTTCCTTTTTTCTTCATAAATGTGAAATAAAAAGCAATAAAAATTGGCACTTTGCTTATTTTCACTATTTTCAAATGTAAATAACTTTCTTGGAGAGAACTGAAAAATTACAAAACTTGGGCAATATCTAATTGATCACTAACTACACACACTGGAAAAAAATTCGCTTTGGTCCCGAAGATACTTTTTGAGATAATTATGTTTAAATTTTTCACAATTTTTATCAGGTTAATGCATGTGATTTTTAAGGACGAAGTTAGGTTTTATTGGTTAAACATTTTGAACTAACTTCAATTTTATAAAAATCACATGCATTAACCTGATAAAAATTGTGAAAAATTTAAACATAATTATCTCAAAAAGTATCTTCGGGACCAAAGCGAATTTTTTTCCAGTGTGTGTAGTTAGTGATCAATTAGATATTGCCCAAGTTTTGTAATTTTTCAGTTCTCTCCAAGAAAGTTATTTACATTTGAAAATAGTGAAAATAAGCAAAGTGCCAATTTTTATTGCTTTTTATTTCACATTTATGAAGAAAAAAGGAAAAAAGTGCTAAGAAAAACTAAAAGTTAGTCACAGGTACTTTATATTTGGTAAGGTTTTTTTCAATTTAATGACTTCTCTTTCTCACATTTAATAGACGAAATTTGCAAATTTAGGTTATTTGACAGGCAAACTTGAAAATCATATTTTATTTATTATTTCACATATTTAAATAATTACATCAATTGATAATGATAAATTTATTCATTCTTAGTAAATTACAAAAAATTTTTTTTATTTTTATGGTAAATTCTACGTATTTTTGCATATTTTCTAATGGCTAAAAAATTGACAGTTTTCAGCACCTCATATACTTTAAATTCATATTTTGCAATAAATAATTAAAATTTTAATAAAATTCTTTTCATTTCGTGATCTTGATAACTTCAAAATCATTCCTGCAAAGTATTATAATTTTTAAAAATTAGTCAGCGACGACTTCATTCGAAATATAATGGATTGACCCCTTTTAAATAGTTGGAAAACATATTTTGGTTTCTATACTTTCTATGTTTTAAGATGTTTTTTATTCATCAAGAAAATGGGTGGTCTCAAAATTTTCACGGGTAGTGTAATTTACAACAACTTTAAAGCATTTTAGTTAAGGAAAATATACATTTAGATTTTACCCTATTTTACCCTTTTTCAAACAAAATTTCCCCTATTCCCTTCTTTTTAGAAAATTTTGATGCTTTCCTGTTAATAGTTTTAAAAAAATTTTGATTTTAAAAATAAAAAATGTATGAAATTTTTTATTTTTAGACTGGTCCAGTTCGTTTGTTTACACCTTATAAAAGAAGAAGAAGAGCTAGAGATCATTCGGATAGTGAAACACCATCGCGTAAGCATAAAAGTGATAATTCACGGGACGGTAGTAATAATGATAGCGACAGTGAAGTTGTTGGTCCAGTTAAAGAAGTTTGGTCACAGTTTGTTTCTGAAGATGGTTTAGTTGTACATCAATCAGAACAAGACACCGTTCAAGCAGAAAATGGACAAGCGGATGATGTCTTTCGAAAATTGGATGATATGTCAAATAAGATGTTGAAAATTGCCTGTGATTTTAAACGTACTTTGGACGAAGCAAAAGAATTATATAAACAACAAAGACGAGAACAAGCACTTGTCGCTCAATTAGGTGGAAGGGGAGATGTAATAGAGACTGTTGGCTTGCAACCTGCTCTTGATACTCATAATAAAAAGGTAACATTATTTTTAATTACTATATTTAACATAGAAACATATTTTCATTTCTTTTCTGATTACTTTTCACTTTATTTAAAAAAAAAAACTTCTTTCGAATTTTCTTGATAATATTCCTATTGAATTATTCTTATAAAGGAATTATTAAAATAGATTTAATATCTAATAACATTAATTATATAAAGTAAAATACTTATTAATTAATTAAAATAAAGAAATTAACTTTTTCAACTTTTTTTTTTAATTTAAATCGACTAAAATGATTTTTTTTTGCACCTTAAAGTCGATCCGAGGCCTTGGTATACTTCTCACCAAGTGATAACTTTAATAATTAAATTATTGAAAATTATTTTGAATTTCAGTGCTCTAATTGCAATCGAGAAGCGTTCGCGGAATGTTCATTGTGTAGGCGTACACCCTATTGTTCAACTTTTTGTCAGCGAAAAGACTGGAGCGTTCATCAAGGAGAATGTGTAAGAGGAGCAGCCGAAACTGTAATGTTGATAGTTGAAAGCAGTAGCGCTGATGCAAGTGCTTTAGGAACAACTGGCGGGGACCAATAGCTATTGTTTCGCTCATCTATTCATTGTCAGTGTCACTCAAAATATTATATTTCAAAAATTTCATTATCTTTCATAAAAAAACAAAACATTAAGAAAATAAGATTCCGACAAGTGAAAATACTTAAATACTTAATGTTTAAAAACTGAAACTTAAAGAACACGTGGGATTGAATCCTTAAAAATTCCTTTCACGTCAATTCATTTATTTTTGCTACAGTTTTTTTAAGGAATCGTAAAATTAGGACTTTTTTTACTATAAGTTATTTTTTTGTATTATTATTTTTGTAATTTTAAGATTTTTTTTTAATCTTTAAGATATTTGTAAAAATTTGAAACGATAGTTAAAAAAACACATTTTTTTAGTTAAAAAGGAAATTAAGGGAAGTAATTAAATAAATTTAAAAATGTTTAATATTTATTAGCAATGAAAAAAATAAAAATTTATTATAGTTTTAGATTTTTTTAAAATTTAGATTATTGTCGCCTGGAGATATTTTCTTTTATCTAAATCGAATCATTAAACAAGATTTTAAAGAACATAATTTCCTTTTCACTTTTCCTTGTTAACTAAATATTATACATTTGTGTATATTCATTTATCTAGAAAAAAAAAATTATATGTATATAATTCATTTATTCACATAGGTATATATGTATATCGAAATAAGCAAGTGTATTCTTTAGTTTTAAAAGGCTACACTTGCGCTCCAAAAAAATCAACCAAAGTTGACTGATTTTTTATAATTGTGTGTGAAAAAATCATTGTAAATTCACTTTGTACATATAATCATGTATTCTATAATTTATTTGATTCACAAAATACACGATCCATTATTTCACTCACATAGGCTATTATTTTTATTTACCCTCTTGCGTTAATTAATAATTAATATTAAAACAAGGTTAGTGGAACCTCGATTACACCGTCCGACAAAATTTAACTTTTTCTTTGACCAACCAAAAAATCCAACATTTTCTGAAACTAGGACAAAAAAAAATTACCCGTGTCTTGACGTTTTGTTAGATCAAGTCGTTTGTGGTTTATAGGGGTGAAAGCAACCCCTAAATGAAAAGTGACAAGATTTTTTTTTAAATTATTAATTTTTTATAAAACTTGGTATCTGGGGGTTTTCTGGGTCGCTGATTATTAATCTGATGTCAGATTTTCAAAATTCAAAATGGCGGATTGTGCATTGAATGCGATTCAGTGAATTGAATAGTGTTTTTATATTATTTTACAAACTTGATTTTATTGAAAATCTCAAATATATTAATACATGTTTAATTTAGTCTCAGGAGATACTAATCTTTCCCTCGTTTTTCGCATTTTCGCCTTCATTCCCACTCTTTTGTCGCGTTGCGTACCTTACATTTTTCCTGTACTCGCAACATCCACACACACTCAAATCCCTTCCCATAGTCAACTTGAACACGGATCCAATATGGTGGTCAAAGTTTTAAAAAGTTATTATTTTTTTATAAAATTTGGTTTCTAGGGGTTTTTGGGGTCGCTGATGTTAAATCTGATATTTAATTTTCAAAATTCAAAACGGCGGATATTAAAAAAAAATTAATAACTTTTTAAAAATTTGATCGCTATATTGGATACGCCATTTTAAATTTTGAAAATTTGACATCAAATTAATCATCAGCGACCCCGATAACCCCTAGATACCAAGTTTTATAAAATATTAATAATTTTTAAAAGATATCTTATAACTTTTCATTTAGGGGATGTTTTCACCCCTAAAAACTACAAACGACTTGATCTAGCAAAACTACCAGACACGGGTTTTTTTTTGGTTCTTATTCTCCAAAAATGATGGATTTTTTTGTGGGTCAAAAATCGTGTCGAACGGTGTTATCCAAACAATCGGCTATCTGAACCGTAAAATATTTTATCCGAACTTCTGTTGTCCAAACGCTTTTGAGGGTTCCGTACCTGAAGGGGTAAACCTATTAATGAAGTATGGCATACACCCACCATCCCTAGCGGTTACACGAATTTATCTAGAGGGCTGAAAATTGGTTCACATATGTATTTTGGCGTGTAGATTACAAGAAAAATATAGCGAGCACAATTAAAGTTGATACTCGTATTCTTTTTAAAGAAAACTCATATTTAAAAAAAAAAAAAGGTGTTAAAAGCATGACAATTTTGTTTCCCGTCATGACACTCTTACAATCAAGATTAACAGTAGGATTACACCTAAAATAGCGATGAATATTACAAATATTGGTAAAATATTTTTTTTATGGTTTTGGATTTATGGGTTGGATGACTTTTTGGTGCTAATAGGTGTCTTCCTCTACTCGTATTTGTCTGTCAATTTTTTTCTACAGTTTTATGTGTATTTTGTGCAAGAAAATGCATTAAAATCGTCTGCCTAAGAAAAATTAAATTTTTTTGCGAACTTTTTTATAATTTTGGATTTACGGTTGGATGACTTTTTGGTGGTAATAGGTGTCTTCCTCTACTCGTATTTGTCTGTCAATTTTTTTCTACACTTTTATGTGTATTTTGTGCAAGAAAATGCATTAAAATCGTCTGCCTAAGAAAAATTAAATTTTTTTGGGAACTTTTTTATAATTTTGGATTTATGGGTTGGATGACTTTTTGGTGGTAATAGGTGTCTTCCTCTACTCGGATCTGGCTGTCAATTGTTTTCTACACTTTTATGTGTATTTTGTGCAAGAAAATGCATTAAAATCGTCTGCCTAAGAAAAATTAAATTTTTTTGCGAACTTTTTTATAATTTTGGATTTATGTGTTGGATGACTTTTTGGTGGTAATAGGTGCCTTCCTCTACTCGTATTTGTCTGTCAATTTTTTTCTACACTTTTATGTGTATTTTGTGCAAGAAAATGCATTAAAATCGTCTGCCTAAGAAAAATTAAATTTTTTTGGGAACTTTTTTATAATTTTGGATTTATGGGTTGGATGACTTTTTGGTGGTAATAGGTGTCTTCCTCTACTCGTATTTGTCTGTCAATTTTTTTCTACACTTTTATGTGTATTTTGTGCAAGAAAATGCATTAAAATCGTCTGCCTAAGAAAAATTAAATTTTTTTGCGAACTTTTTTATAATTTTGGATTTATGTGTTGGATGACTTTTTGGTGGTAATAGGTGCCTTCCTCTACTCGTATTTGTCTGTCAATTTTTTTCTACACTTTTATGTGTATTTTGTGCAAGAAAATGCATTAAAATCGTCTGCCTAAGAAAAATTAAATTTTTTTGGGAACTTTTTTATAATTTTGGATTTATGGGTTGGATGACTTTTAGGTGGTAATAGGTGTCTTCCTCTACTCGTATTTGTCTGTCAATTGTTTTCTACACTTTTATGTGTATTTTGTGCAAGAAAATGCATTAAAATCGTCTGCCTAAGAAAAATTAAATTTTTTTGGGAACTTTTTTATAATTTTGGATTTATGGGTTGGATGACTTTTTGGTGGTAATAGGTGTCTTCCTCTACTCGTATTTGTCTGTCAATTGTTTTCTACACTTTTATGTGTATTTTGTGCAAGAAAATGCATTAAAATCGTCTGCCTAAGAAAAATTAAATTTTTTTGGGAACTTTTTTATAATTTTGGATTTATGGGTTGGATGACTTTTTGGTGGTAATAGGTGTCTTCCTCTACTCGGATCTGGCTGTCAATTGTTTTCTACACTTTTATGTGTATTTTGTGCAAGAAAATGCATTAAAATCGTCTGCCTAAGAAAAATTAAATTTTTTTGGGAACTTTTTTATAATTTTGGATTTATGGGTTGGATGACTTTTTGGTGGTAATAGGTGTCTTCCTCTACTCGTATTTGTCTGTCAATTTTTTTCTACACTTTTATGTGTATTTTGTGCAAGAAAATGCATTAAAATCGTCTGCCTAAGAAAAATTAAATTTTTTTGGGAACTTTTTTATAATTTTGGATTTATGGGTTGGATGACTTTTTGGTGGTAATAGGTGTCTTCCTCTACTCGTATTTGTCTGTCAATTTTTTTCTACACTTTTATGTGTATTTTGTGCAAGAAAATGCATTAAAATCGTCTGCCTAAGAAAAATTAAATTTTTTTGCGAACTTTTTTATAATTTTGGATTTATGTGTTAAATGACTTTTTGGTGGTAATAGGTGTCTTCCTCTACTCGTATTTGTCTGTCAATTTTTTTCTACACTTTTATGTGTATTTTGTGCAAGAAAATGCATTAAAATCGTCTGCCTAAGAAAAATTAAATTTTTTTGCGAACTTTTTTATAATTTTGGATTTATGGGTTGGATGACTTTTAGTTGGTAAAAGGTGTCTTCCTCTACTCGGATCTGGCTGTCAATTTTTTTTTACACTTTTATGTGTATTTTGTACAAGAAAATGCATTAAAATCGTCTGCCTAAGAAAAATTAAATTTTTTTGGGAACTTTTTTATAATTTTGGATTTATGGGTTGGATGACTTTTAGGTGGTAATAGGTGTCTTCCTCTACTCGTATTTGTCTGTCAATTTTTTTCTACACTTTTATGTGTATTTTGTGCAAGAAAATGCATTAAAATCGTCTGTCTAAGAAAAATTAAATTTTTTTGCGAACTTTTTTATAATTTTGGATTTATGGGTTGGATGACTTTTTGGTGGTAATAGGTGTCTTCCTCTACTCGGATCTGGCTGTCAATTGTTTTCTACACTTTTATGTGTATTTTGTGCAAGAAAATGCATTAAAATCGTCTGCCTAAGAAAAATTAAATTTTTTTGCGAACTTTTTTATAATTTTGGATTTATGTGTTGGATGACTTTTTGGTGGTAATAGGTGTCTTCCTCTACTCGTATTTGTCTGTCAATTTTTTTCTACACTTTTATGTGTATTTTGTGCAAGAAAATGCATTAAAATCGTCTGCCTAAGAAAAATTAAATTTTTTTGCGAACTTTTTTATAATTTTGGATTTATGTGTTAAATGACTTTTTGGTGGTAATAGGTGTCTTCCTCTACTCGTATTTGTCTGTCAATTTTTTTCTACACTTTTATGTGTATTTTGTGCAAGAAAATGCATTAAAATCGTCTGCCTAAGAAAAATTAAATTTTTTTGCGAACTTTTTTATAATTTTGGATTTATGTGTTGGATGACTTTTTGTTGGTAATAGGTGTCTTCCTCTACTCGTATTTATCAGTCAATTTTTTTCTACACTTTTATGTGTATTTTGTGCAAGAAAATGCATTAAAATCGTCTGCCTAAGAAAAATTAAATTTTTTTGCGAACTTTTTTATAATTTTGTATTTATGTGTTGGATGACTTTTTGGTGGTAATAGGTGTCTTCCTCTACTCGTATTTGTCTGTCAATTTTTTTCTACACTTTTATGTGTATTTTGTGCAAGAAAATGCATTAAAATCGTCTGCCTAAGAAAAATTAAATTTTTTTGCGAACTTTTTTATAATTTTGGATTTATGTATTGGATGACTTTTTGGTGGTAATAGGTGTCTTCCTCTACTCGTATTTGTCTGTCAATTTTTTTCTACACTTTTATGTGTATTTTGTGCAAGAAAATGCATTAAAATCGTCTGCCTAAGAAAAATGAAATTTTTTTGGGAACTTTTTTATAATTTTGGATTTATGGGTTGGATGACTTTTAGGTGGTAATAGGTGTCTTCCTCTACTCGGATCGAGCTGTCAATTGATTTCTACACTTTTATGTGTATTTTGTGCAAGAAAATGCATTAAAATCGTCTGCCTAAGAAAAATTAAATTTTTTTGCGAACTTTTTTATAATTTTGGATTTATGTGTTGGATGACTTTTTGGTGGTAATAGGTGTCTTCCTCTACTCGTATTTGTCTGTCAATTTTTTTCTACACTTTTATGTGTATTTTGTGCAAGAAAATGCATTAAAATCGTCTGCCTAAGAAAAATTAAATTTTTTTGCGAACTTTTTTATAATTTTGGATTTATGTGTTGGATGACTTTTTGGTGGTAATAGGTGCCTTCCTCTACTCGTATTTGTCTGTCAATTTTTTTCTACACTTTTATGTGTATTTTGTGCAAGAAAATGCATTAAAATCGTCTGCCTAAGAAAAATTAAATTTTTTTGCGAACTTTTTTATAATTTTGGATTTATGTGTTGGATGACTTTTTGGTGGTAATAGGTGCCTTCCTCTACTCGTATTTGTCTGTCAATTTTTTTCTACACTTTTATGTGTATTTTGTGCAAGAAAATGTATTAAAATCGTCTGCCTAAGAAAAATTAAATTTTTTTGCGAACTTTTTTATAATTTTGTATTTATGTGTTGGAAGACTTTTTGGTGGTAATAGGTGTCTTCCTCTACTCGGATCGAGCTGTCAATTTTTTTCTACACTTTTATGTGTATTTTGTGCAAGAAAGTGCATTAAAATCGTCTGCCTAAGAAAAATTAAATTTTTTTGCGAACTTTTTTATAATTTTGGATTTATGTGTTGGATAACTTTTTGGTGGTAATAGGTGTCTTCCTCTACTCGTATTTGTCTGTCAATTTTTTTCTACACTTTTATGTGTATTTTGTGCAAGAAAATGCATTTAAATCGTCTGCCTAAGAAAAATTAAATTTTTTTGCGAACTTTTTTATAATTTTGGATTTATGTATTGGAAGACTTTTTGGTGGTAATAGGTGTCTTCCTCTACTCGGATCGAGCTGTCAATTTTTTTCTACACTTTTATGTGTATTTTGTGCAAGAAAATGCATTAAAATCGTCTGCCTAAGAAAAATTAAATTTTTTTGCGAACTTTTTTATAATTTTGTATTTATGTGTTGGATGACTTTTTGGTGGTAATAGGTGTCTTCCTCTACTCGGATCGAGCTGTCATTTTTTACATTCTCATCATAATGAGAAAGTATTACATTTGCCCGATTTTGACCAACCTCTAATTCATGTAAATCTCCACGTTTCAAGCCTTTCTGATGCCAAAAAAATAGGTTTTAAAAAAATGTCTGTCTGTATGTATGTATGTATGTATGTATGTATGTATGTATGTCTGTAGACAAAAAAGTTTGCTCGACGATAACTTGAGCAAATTTTAACTAATCGACCTCAAATTTGGTATACACTTTAAGTGTACCAAAATTTCGCCTGAGTTCGTTGGGCAGACAATTTCATAAAGAAACAACAAAATTATTCAAATTTTTAATTTTCAAAAATTTTCATTTTTCAAAAAAAAATTTTTTTCAATTTTTTTTTTGAAAAATATAAGTCAAATGAAACACTTTTTTCCTTTAGCATTTTTTGATTCGAGTGAAAACAAGAAAGTTACACAATTTTTTATAATTTTTAATTTTCAAAAATTTTCATTTTTCAAAAAAAAAATTTTTTTCAATTTTTTTTTGAAAAATATAAGTCAAATGAAACACTTTTTTCCTTTAGCATTTTTTGATTCGAGTGAAAACAAGAAAGTTACTCATTTTTTTAAAAAAATGACAAACAAAAAAGTGTGAAAAATGGGTAAAATACAGGGCAAATTTACTTTATTTTTGAAGAAACTGTCCTATTATGTATTATTACTGTTTAAATTACTTTAAAATAACACAAATATCATTAACGTACTCATAATTTTCAAAAAATTTAAATATTTTTTAATTTTTTTGAAATTTTTAAATTAATATTTGTTTTTACATTCTCATCATAATGAGAAAGTATTACATTTGCCCGATTTTGACCAACCTCTAATTCATGTAAATCTCCACGTTTCAAGCCTTTCTGATGCCAAAAAAATAGGTTTTAAAAAAATGTCTGTCTGTATGTATGTATGTATGTATGTATGTATGTATGTATGTATGTCTGTCTGTAGACAAAAAAGTTTGCTCGACGATAACTTGAGCAAATTTTAATTAATCGACCTCAAATTTGGTATACACTTTAAGTGTACCAAAATTTCGCCTGAGTTCGTTGGGCAGACAATTTCATAAAGAAACAACAAAATTATTCAAATTTTTAATTTTCAAAAATTTTCATTTTTCAAAAAAAAATTTTTTTCAATTTTTTTTTGAAAAATATAAGTCAAATGAAACACTTTTTTCCTTTAGCATTTTTTGATTCGAGTGAAAACAAGAAAGTTACACAATTTTTTATAATTTTTAATTTTCAAAAATTTTCATTTTTCAAAAAAAAAATTTTTTTCAATTTTTTTTTGAAAAATATAAGTCAAATGAAACACTTTTTTCCTTTAGCATTTTTTGATTCGAGTGAAAACAAGAAAGTTACTCATTTTTTTAAAAAAATGACAAACAAAAAAGTGTGAAAAATGGGTAAAATACAGGGCAAATTTACTTTATTTTTGAAGAAACTGTCCTATTATGTATTATTACTGTTTAAATTACTTTAAAATAACACAAATATCATTAACGTACTCATAATTTTCAAAAAATTTAAATATTTTTTAATTTTTTTGAAATTTTTAAATTAATATTTGTTTTTACATTCTCATCATAATGAGAAAGTATTACATTTGCCCGATTTTGACCAACCTCTAATTCATGTAAATCTCCACGTTTCAAGCCTTTCTGATGCCAAAAAAATAGGTTTTAAAAAAATGTCTGTCTGTATGTATGTATGTATGTATGTATGTATGTATGTATGTATGTCTGTCTGTAGACAAAAAAGTTTGCTCGACGATAACTTGAGCAAATTTTAATTAATCGACCTCAAATTTGGTATACACTTTAAGTGTACCAAAATTTCGCCTGAGTTCGTTGGGCAGACAATTTCATAAAGAAACAACAAAATTATTCAAATTTTTAATTTTCAAAAATTTTCATTTTTCAAAAAAAAATTTTTTTCAATTTTTTTTTGAAAAATATAAGTCAAATGAAACACTTTTTTCCTTTAGCATTTTTTGATTCGAGTGAAAACAAGAAAGTTACACAATTTTTTATAATTTTTAATTTTCAAAAATTTTCATTTTTCAAAAAAAAAATTTTTTTCAATTTTTTTTTGAAAAATATAAGTCAAATGAAACACTTTTTTCCTTTAGCATTTTTTGATTCGAGTGAAAACAAGAAAGTTACTCATTTTTTTAAAAAAATGACAAACAAAAAAGTGTGAAAAATGGGTAAAATACAGGGCAAATTTACTTTATTTTTGAAGAAACTGTCCTATTATGTATTATTACTGTTTAAATTACTTTAAAATAACACAAATATCATTAACGTACTCATAATTTTCAAAAAATTTAAATATTTTTTAATTTTTTTGAAATTTTTAAATTAATATTTGTTTTTACATTCTCATCATAATGAGAAAGTATTACATTTGCCCGATTTTGACCAACCTCTAATTCATAAAAATTTCGTTTTTTTTTTTTTTTTTTATAAGTCCAACTATTGTTTTCCATTTCCAAACATTGCAATTGTTTTCAAAAAATCCTCTATTTTAAAATAGTTTATATTGCACTGCTTATACCAGAATTTCGTATTTTTTCGATTATTTACCTTTGAATTGGTTTAAATTTATTTATAGATTTTTTAAATTCTCATCATAAGTGAGAAAGTTTTCGTTTTGGTCGATTTTGACTTTTTTCAAATTTTAGTGAATCTGTACGTTTTGAGTCCTCTTGATGCCAAAAAAGTATGTTTTGAAAACCTGTCCTTCTGTTTGTCGTTTGTAGTCTGTCTGTAGCCTCATTTTGTCCCCACGATAACTTGAACATATGTTAACGAATCGCTTTGATATTTGGTACACGCTTTCAACAAGTAAAAATGAAGCCTGAGTTCGTTGGACATACTAATCCGTCCAAAAATTTAAAAATTATTCAAATTTAAAATTTTTAAATAATTTAATTCTTCTCGAAAATTTTTTTTTTAATTTTCTCTTAAAATACTTCCAAAAGTAAACTTTTTTTTCTTTAACACTTTTGGATACAGATTAAAACAAAAAAGTTATGTTCTATAACGTTTAAGGTATCAAAATTTTTTAATTATTTTCGATGTGTTATTTTACTCATTAATTTTTTGTGGCACAGTTTTAACCTATTTTGCCACCTTTTCTTTTAGCAACTTTCCTCTCTAGATTTAAAGTTTTTGAAGCAGGCAAAATTATAAAGAATTATAAATTAACTAAGTATAAACATTGCTATTTGTTAAAAGAAAATTCATTTTTCAACAATAATCTTTTTAGCAAATTTAAATAAATCTTTCTACTCCTTGGTTTTTTAGGTCGCTCATTACGATTCTGAGATCAGTTTTTAAAAATTCAAAATGGCGTATTGAAACATTTTTGACGCGATTTTTTTAGCATTTAAAGCATTTGAGTGTCCCAATCAAATAACTCGACCGACGCTCGGACGAACGCTCTATTACCAGTCAAGTAGCAGTGACAGCCTGTGGGCGGCTCACTGCTACCCGACTACCATTAGAGCGTGCGTCCGAGCGTCGGTCGAGTTATTTGATCGGGACACTCATTTGAAAAGATTAAAAAAACTGAACAAAAATTCTAAAAAAATCTTCTTTTTACTGCTTGTAAATTGTTTATTTAAAAATTTTCGGTTCTTTTAGTACACTATTTGATAGAGCCTCAAAGTACCTGTAAAAATTTCGTTAATGGGTGCCTACTTTTCCTATTGTATGTTTCTAATTTTCGAGCGTGAAACGCGAGTGTCGTGATGAGAATGTTATCCTTAAAGTCAAAGTACTTTAAGAAAATGAAATTTAATTTATAAAAACTAAAATTTTCACTTATATAAATTGTACAAAAAAATTTTTATGAATAAAAACATGAGGGCAAGACCTCATATAATAAATTTGTTGCTTTAAAAATGCATTAACATTAAAGTTCTTTTTTTAATGTTTTTAATTTTTCAATTAATTTTTTCTTTTACTTAATTGAAATTAGTTCGAAGCGGAATATCTTATTTTAGTAAATAATTTGGTTTGTCGATTTTCGTTAATTACCAAGACCTGGCCAATCCACGGCGCAAAATTAAGGAACTAATTGTAAGTTTGAATAACTGCAGTGCCGCCATTCTCTTTTTTTGCTCGATAAAAAATTTATTCGGGTGTACTTCCGAAGTAGGAAGTAAAAAAACCATGATTTTATGGTGTTTTTTATGTTTCTTACCATGATAATCAAATTTGCGCCAATTTTCACTATCATTTTCGTAATCAGCGCACCAAAATACGTTAGTATACCAAGTTTCATTAAGATCGGAGGTACCCCTACTTCGGAAGTATATCCATTTACTCTAATACCTTTATAACTTACCTATTTGTATAATTCAATTTAAAGCATTTTAATATAGACTATGAGTTGTTTCTAATAAATCAACTACAAAGTCTGAAACAACTACAAAATCTCATTCTAACAAATGGATTTTTGGGTAATTCATCTACTTTCAGGTAGAATAATTAATACAATTTTTGAATGTAATTGAAAAATTTTTGAATTACACAGTGTATTTAAAAAGTAATTAATGCTACTAGGTTTTGAATTGTAATAAACAAACAAAGCGCGTAGCGCGATGCCTAAACAATGCGCGCGAAGCGCGTATCAATATCGGACCGCGAAGCGGGACGATCATCCTTTGCGCGCCCAGGGCGCGCTCAAACTAGCGAGCGAAGCGAGCCCCTACGCGCGAAGCGCGTGATGAAAATGTGGCCGCCCCCGCAGGGGGCTGCCGGATTTTTTTCTACACTTTTATGTGTATTTTGTGCAAGAAAATGCATTAAAATCGTCTGCCTAAGAAAAATTAAATTTTTTTGCGAACTTTTTTATAATTTTGGATTTATGTGTTGGATGACTTTTTGGTGGTAATAGGTGTCTTCCTCTACTCG
>NW_026137814.1:0-9629 GCF_019393585.1 Leptopilina boulardi
CATTTGGCGCCCAACGTGGGGCCGTTGGGATTAATTGTTTATGTAAAATTATTTCTTTTGCTGTGAAAATTCAAGTTTTAATTATGAGTGAAATTTTGTGTCTTTTATTTTATATAGTATTTAGAAGCAAGGTAAAAGTCTCTAAATTCAAGTCGTCTTATTTTCGTGTTGTGTTATCTTGTTTATATGCCAATGAGTATGACGAGTTACATTGACCTTGTGTTTATAAACCCAGATCCATTATTAAGAATGTGTGTTTGACGGACAACGAATTTTAATTAGTGACGATTTAATAAATGATAAAATAAATAACCAAAAAAAAAAAATTATTAACTTGAATCTGGTAAATTAAATATAAAGAAATTATTAAATTTTTAGAGTGTGAAATAAATCACGATCCAAAAGTCAAATTTTATCGTCGATTAGAATTTTATTTTGTATTTTTTTAGTAATGAATATTTGGTTGTAAATTGCTTGTATGTTGCTACAGTGAACGACTTTATTTTTTATTATTTTGTAAAGTTCTTCCGTCGACGAAAAAGGAATTTTGGTGAAAATTTTGAGGTGAAAATTTTCGAGTGAACAAATATTAGTCACTCATTGTGCCGGCAACCACGTGTTGAGACGTTATTCCTTCACTGTGTGTGTCGACTTTATATTGTGGGCACTATACCTATATCGGATGGTTGAAAAGGTTGAAGCCACCCGGTGTAAAGATAAATTCGTGAGTGTTTTGTCGAAGGTAGTGTCAGTGCTTAATAATTAGATTTTTCCGTGCAATTAAGATGTTGCTCTGATTGTACGGATAGATTGTAAATTTAATTTGGTACATTTTGCTGTTTGAGGGTTAAGATGTTGCTCTAGCCACCACACAGATAAAATAAAATATCTTATGGTCGTTTTTCGTGTTATTAAAATTTTGACACGTTTGAGAAATTTTAAGTATAGCATATAATTGTCGGGTGGCTTGAATTAGTATTACCTTCCGATTGTTAAAAAATTTTATAAGTTATTGTAAGTTTTGTTTTATTATCATTGTGTATTTATATTATTTACATTACGTATTAACATTGAATAACTATTTATATATGTGATTTGAAATTTTGAAAATTTATTTTATTGTGTTTGTCAAATTGCAAACTGTTGATTTTTTTTTTTATTGAAAATTTTTAGGTATATTTCGCTGAGTGATAATCTCGATGAGAAGGGGGAACTGATTAGTTTTCTTTTAATTTTGTCGACATAATAAAAATTTTTTTTCTCTGGTGGGGACTTCCATCGTAATTGATACTATATAAAAAAAAAAAAGAAAAAAAAGAGAAATTTTTTTTGTTTTGATTTGAATACTTAAGGTTTTTTTTTAAGAGTCGACAGAATAAAACTGTGTTTCTTGTCGGGTAAACAATCTACAGAATTTTCGGGTGAGTTAAAGGAGGTTTTCTTTGCTTTCTTTAACTTTCTTCCCTTTTGAAAGCTTTTCTAAATAATCAATTAAATAATTAACTGACTTTAATTTTTTTTTACTGCTGAAATTTGGATTGGCTGGACGCCTGCTGTAATAAAAATTAAAAAGAAAAATAAATAAAATAAGATAGAATTTTCATAAATAAAATTTTTTTTTGAGGTTCGTCAATGTTTCATACACCACCTAAGGACTCGGCCTCCGGTGGCCCTCCTCAGGATGAGGCAAATAATAGTGACCTTTTAGAATTTCATGGTTTTCCAAATAATCAAGATGACCAAACTTTTGCATTAAATAATCATCCACCGGGAGTTGAAAGATTATCCTTAGAAAGCTCATCATCAGGGCTCGGAAGAGGAAGGGGACGTGGTAGAAGGTCCTTTACCCCTGAACCTCGCCCCGGGTTTGAAAATAGTCTCTCTTTAAAAGTGGGAAATTTAAATAATAAAGTTGGGGAGTTAACCACCCAAATGAACGGTGTTCTCGAGCGATTGCATATTTTATGTAACAATCGGTCCGAAAGGGGAGAGGTACACCCCTTACCCCAGACGGCTGCCGCAAATAATGAGCAAGTTTCTCAAAATCCATCGGGAACAATTGCATCAGTTAATAACGAGCAGCCCGATCTTGATTTTTTAGATAGAAACATTTTAACGAACGGGCGTCAATCCAATTTGAATCGCGAGACTTTGGTCGATTCTCATGTGTCTCGTGATCGCGATGACGGATCAATGTCGAATCCACTAGCGCTGTCGGGTGATCAGGAAACGAGACGAGTTCATTTCAGAAATCAAGTGATTTCTAACCAATCGTCGACTACTGATACCCCGAGATATATTCATATTGTTGTCGGTAAACCCTTGCCAGATGGCCGGATCATCGACGAGGACGTTTATTTAACCGAAACTGAATATAGAGTTATGACTACAGGTTCTCGCGCATTTAATACGAATAGAAGCGGTAATGATCAATATTATAATCGAACTTCCGGTTTAGACTTGAGCGAAACGTCGAGTCGACGAGTGGGTTCGTTGTTTTCAGGACGGAATAACGAATCAAGCGAAGATGAAATGATCAATGGTGTCGATAATAGTCGTAATAGGAGAAATGGCCGAACGAATAACGGAATAGATAATAATGGGGGCGATCCAATAAGAATTGGAAAAATTGTCGATTCATGGAAAATCTTTTTTCCTAAAACGGAAAAAGACCCAGATCAATTTTTATTAGTTCTTAAAGATCACCTCAAAACCAGTGGGATACATAGGGACTATTTTGTTCCCTATTTGTCGAAACTGTTCGAGGGACCTTATAAAGCATGGTATCTAGTTAATAAGAAATCTTGGAGAACATGGAAGGAGTTCGCAGGAGCCTTTCGTTATGAATGGGGGGTAAAAAAATGCGATGCCGACTTACTCCTAGAAATTCGAGATCTTAAATTAGATAAAAATGAAAGCTTAGCGGAATTTGCCTGCAGAGCTAGACTTATTTTCGAACAAATGGAATATCCGCCGGAATTCCGAGAACAGTTGAAACAAATATTGACAAAGTTCAATCCGCGATTAACTTTCGAAATATTGAATTTGTCCTTACGTGATTACACTGAGTTTCTCCATTATGTTAACGAGCGAAGCTATTTATATCAACGATCGGTCGACATTCATCCAAGTCGTCAGAAAGTTAATAAACCTCGTTTGAATTATGTTCAGGAAATTGAGGAGTACGGATCAGACTCTGATGTTGACCTTGCCTCTGAGTCGGAAGAGTCAGATAATGATTCGACCGTAGAGTTGAAGGCAATGGGTAGAACTGATTCGAAAGGTGCCTCTTCCGTGAACAAGTCGACGAAAACAAGATCATTAAACCGTAGTCGATTAGAAAATAATTTGCAAAAATTCAATGAGTCCAGAAATAAAAACTCGTACCAAAAAGATAAATCGGGAAAAGATTTAAATGAAAAATCAACAAAAACCGAAAATACGTATAAAGCATTTGATCGAGAAAAACTTTTTTGTTTTAATTGTGGCGAAAAAGGTCATACTGCGGCATATTGTAAAAGTACTCCTCAAGTCGTATGCTGCCTTTGCAAAAAAATCGGACATTATAATAAAGACTGTCCTGACCTTACGGGAAACGAATAGTGCCCTCAGTAGTTATTCCTCAAGCTATTGAAGAAAAGGGCACGATTGAGGAAAAATCGCTTTCCGAGAATAAGTGTCTTGAACAGTCAGACAATATCGCGAGTGTAAAAGATTTCGAGAGGCCTGAAAATCCTGAAAGGATAAATCAGAATCCTCTATTTCTCGAATTGTTGGATAATATAGATTCCGATTGCGAATTCGAAGGTAGGGACGAAGAAGTCGAAAATATAATCTTGCAAAATGCCGAAAGTAGCGTTCAAAATGAAGTTTCGATTTTGACTTTGAGTGAGAATAACGGCGATGTCACTTGTGATCAGAAAAATAGTCACAAAGTTTCGTATAAATTGTGGAAACCAACTCTTCTGCCATCTCACCTTTATTGTCGACTTTCCCAGCGAAGAATTTATCGTTCTGGTGATCCACTGACAGAACCTAAAACAACGGCTAGAATTCCGGTGGAAATTATAATTTTTGGCGAAAAAATTCGGGGAATTATCGACAGCGGTAGCGAAAGATCGTTTTTAAGCAATTCTGCTTATCAGAGAGTTAAACATTTTCAAGTCGACGATTTAAAGAACGACTCTTCTTCAAGCAAGGGTGTACGATTAGGCGATAAATCGGTTGTAAAATCTAAAGGTGGTACAGGATTTGTTATTGATATAGGCGACGTTTATGGTCCACAATGGTTTAGCGTGTTGGACGAATTATCCAGTGACCTGATTTTGGGCATGGATTTTTGGCTCAATTTTAAAGTCAAAGTGGATCCAATAACACGAACTTGGACTTTAGACGGGAGCAAACATCATTATCCATTAATAGAACGCTGTAATGAGATGAATGCGTTACGTGCTCTTACAATCGATGAATCGGGAAAATTAAAGGATTTTTTAGATCAGGAATTTGCGAAATTCGAGTTAGAGTCGACGGGTTTAACAGATTTAGTAGAACATGTTATTGAATTGGACGATGAGACACCTCATCGTCAAAAACCTTATCGAAGGAGCGAAATAGTACGCAAATTCCTTGAAGAGGAAGTAGATCGGTTATTGAAAATGCGTTTTATAAGACGAAGTAATAGCGATTGGGCGTTTTCCCCTGTGGTTGCCCCAAAGGCAAATGGAGGCTTGAGATTTTGTGTAAATTATCAACCACTTAACAAAAAAACGAAAAAACCAGCCTATCCCTTACATAATATGCGATCTATTCTGTCTCAATTACAGTGCGCAAAATTTATTTCAACTCTCGATTTTAGCGAAGCCTTTCATCAAATTCCGATGGAAGAGAATAGCTGTAAGTTGACAGCTTTTGCGGTCGAGGGGAAGGGATTATTCGAGTATGTGAGAATGCCTTATGGTCTTACGGGAGCCCCTGCGACGTTTCAACGTTTAATGGATACATTGAAGCGTCGCATGCAAGAATTAATTCTTGAAAGAGGTTTACCAGGAGGTTGGATAGACCAGATTTTCACATATCTCGATGACTGGATTATTGTAAGTCAAACTTTTGATGAACACTTACAATTATTGTCTTTGGCTTTCGAGGTTTTCCGTGAAGCGAAGTTATTAATAAATCGCGCGAAAAGTAACTTTGCTTGTAAGGAAGTAAAATTCCTGGGATATATAGTCGATGAATTGGGAATGAGGCCAAATCCGGAAAAGATTCAGCCAATTGTCGACTTTCCCGTTCCGAAAGACCGAACACAATTGCGTCAGTTTAATGGCCTAGTGAACTGGTATCATAGACACTTAAAAAATATAGCAAGAATTCAGGGACCCTTGAATAAGTTGACGAGCGTTAAAGTTCCTTGGAAATGGACTGAAGTCGAGCAAAAGTCTTTCGAGAGTGTAAAGAAAGCTCTGGTCGAAGCTCCTCGCTTGCATGTGCCGATACCAGGTCAGCCTTTTGTTTTGTACACTGATGCAAGTGATTTTGGCTTAGGCGCCATTTTGGTACAAATTGATCCTAAAACTGGTAATGAAATTCTTATCGAAGTTTTAAGTCGACCATTGAGGGGTGCAGAATTGCACTACACGACTACCGAGAAAGAGTGTTTGGCGGTCGTGTGGTCGGTTGAAAAGCTTAGATGCTATTTGGAAGGTATGCCTTTCAAGGTGGTAACAGACCACCAAGCTCTTCAGTGGTTACATGGATTGAAAAATCCTGTTGGTCGTCTTGCCAGATGGGCAATTTATTTGTATCAACACAATATGACAGTAGAGCATCGTCGAGGTACCTTGAATGAGGCACCCGATGCACTTTCTCGTATGTTCAATGTCGATGTCGACCCCCTCGGGTGGGAGAAGGTGATCGAAGAAGCGGTCCAAGGTCGAATTCGATTGAACACGATTTGCGATCGGGATTGGTACGTAACAAAATTTGATTTAGTTAAAAAACATCCCGAAAGGTTCGTTAATTGGAAAATAGAAAGCGACGAATTATTTTACTATAGACCGGATTTCGAAAAAGCGCTCATTGACGATGAGAATCCGTGGAAAAAGGTAGTTAAACCGGACGACGTTGCAGGAGTTTTGCATGATAATCACGATTTACCGCAAGCCGGACATCTCGGAAGAGATAAAACGCTTGATAGGATTCGACAGAATTTTTATTGGCCAGGTATGATCTTGGACGTCAGAAATTATGTCGACGAATGCGAAGTGTGTGTTAAGGTCAAATATAATCAAAATCCGGTAAAGGGAAAATTAATGACGCGTACGCTACATTCACCTTGGTCTCAGCTGTCTGTTGACACGGTTGTTACTCAAACACGGACGAAGAAGGGAAATACATGTGTCCTAGTAGTGTTGGATTTATATACAAAATATTTAGAGTTATTTCCAATACGGGCAAAAAAGGGTAAGGCAATTGTAAAGATTCTTGACGCGTTATTTGATCGATGGGGAACTCCGAAAATGGTCCTTACAGACAACGGAAAGGAGTTCGTCAACGGGGAAGTAGCATCATACCTGATAGCAAGGGGAGTCAAACAAATAACAACGCCGATAAAACACCCCCAAGCTAATCCGGTCGAACGGTTTAATCGGACTGTTAAACCAATGATTGCCGCGTTCCTTAAGCATGTTCATAAAGAGTGGGACGAGAATATAACGAAACTACAATTGGCCTATAATACTGTGCCACATTCGGGAACAAGAATTTCCCCCTTTTTCTTAAATCATGGGCGGGAAGCTGTTGTCAGGAGGGAGTTAGATGATTCCGAGATTGATTTGGGTGAGTCCCTGAGTGACTCTATTTCATTTTGGGTAGGTCGTATGAAAACCATTGACGAATTTCGACACAAAATTGAAAGTCGACTGAAAAAATATTCTGATGGGCGTCTTGCCACTGCAAATGCAGGTAGGTCAACTTTAGTCGAAATTAAAGAAGGAATGGAGGTTTACTACCCAAATAAGAAGCTAAGTAATAAAGCCGAGAGTTACTCAGCGAAATTAGCCTATAAATATTTGGGACCGGTTAAAATCAGTAGAATTCTTGGTTCGTCGACGGTGGAATTGAAAGATGGATCTGGAAAAATGATAGGAAAATATTGTATTTCTGATTTAAAGATTCCCCGGAGAAGTTGTCGAAATTTAAATGTTTTTTCAGATTGAACTGTCGACATCATGAGTAGCGAGCAGAGTTCGTCCGACAGCCTACCAGCGACCGACAGGGAAGCTGCTCGACTCCAGATGGAGAAATTAAGAACGGCACAAGAGCGAATTACTAATATGATGGTGGCTCTTCAATCGCAATTCGGCGATGATATTGATAACGATGAAACAACGTCGACGAATGCTGTGGAGGTTCCTGAGCCCTCTACTAATGTCTCTGATGATCCGGATGCTGTGGCTTTGGAGTCGACTGAAAATATGGGTGAACCACTTTTTAGTCATATTGAACAATCTTCGGCGGCTGCAGACAGTCAAAATAATCGATCAGTGTCGACGATAACCTCCGTGAAAATAGGTTCTGAGAAAGCTTTGGAAACCATTCGGAGAATCAGCGAGATGGAACCACCTACGCTTGAGAAGAATCCAGTGCGAATATTAACCGAGGCCGACATTCGTCGAGAAAATCTTAAACGGCAGCGTATAAAAAATTACGATCACGCAAAGGAGATTGACCTGTCGACTAATGAGCTCTTGACGATGGCCGTGTACGAGACAACAGAAGTGGCTCCATCGGTTCGTGTGGATCCTTTGCCGTTAACCGAGATTCCGAACTTCACTCAAGTGCTGGAAGAAATGGGAATACCGGATTTGGTAAATCCACCTGGGGAACAACAACCCCTATACATGGTCGACTGCAGAATAATCAGCCTTCAATTACTTAAAAAGCTGATTATAAAGCGAGCAGAACACATCGCGATGGTGGCAGACGCCAAGAAAGTCGACGTTGGAACCCAGACTTATGTTACAACTGCGGGTAAACAACTCTGGCCCTACGGTTGCATTAACTGCAAATCAAGGGAACATCATTTCCGCGAGTGTAACCTTCCATACAGACCGGGATTCTGTACTGAATGCGGTGCTGAGGGATTCGACACCAAGGATTGCATTTACCCCCATGGCATCGAACATGAACGTGTGCTTGGACGGTGTATTGGTTGTTCAGGGGATGAATTTTTGTACTCTCCAGAATGCCCCGATTGCAATATCCGCCATGCAGGGATTGTCGACTGGTTGCGCCTTAATTACGCAACCTGGCCTTCTTGGATGGTACCACGCGATCATCAATTCCTTATTGGAGGTGAAGCCGAAAGGTTGAAAAGGAAGGTTAAGGCGAAGTTTGATAATCCTCGAGATGAGCCAAACAAGGTTCGCAAATTCCTTTTAAGAGAAAACGTCTTCCGTCAGGTAAAGGAGTTCAAAAATTTGGAGTCGAAAACAGCCTACCAAATGTCGGAGGAAAAGCGCCAACGCGCAATCGAGGCTTTGTTGGCCTCAATATCGACCGATTCCATCGAGGAGGTGATGAGGAAGCGACCAGAACTCTCTGACGGACAGGAGTTGAAAATCATCGTTCCGACGAAGTTCAAGAATTCTTCGGAATAATAATGTCGACGTTTTCTTAATCCAAAGATTTTTTTTATATATAATTTTGATATTTTGTTACTTTATATTCTTTTGATTATTTTTATAAGATTTGAAAATTTGTAATCTGAGACGACAATACGATGAAAATCTGTATATGTTAAATGAAAAGTCGAATAAATGGAAATTGAGATTGAATTTTCGCAGCACATTGAGTGTCTATGAGGGATGTATCACAGGTGGTCTACTTTGGATGTTATTTTGTGTTTTGTTTATTTAACTATTTTTTTCAGAGGTTCTAGTGTATTTTGAAATTTAAAGTTCTTTTACAGATAAAATTTTTTTTCACATATCGACACGTCTGAAAGGGGAGAGTGTAACAGGAAGTATTTTCGTGTCTCCTTATTCATAAAATTTTACAAGTGTCGACAAACTTTATTATCATTTATAAATAATTTATTGAACCCCTAATTAATTATCGATGTACGATCCTGGCGTTGTCATGGTAACGACGCATGCGACACCGGCGTGAAGGCGACAAGATACATCATGATCACTTTTGGATCGAACGTCGATGCGAGTACATATTTCAATTTTCTAACTTATTGTCGATTATTCTGAGAGAATATTATAAAGTGAGTGAGATTCGTATCAATTGGCCAATCCGGTTGTTTGGAGAGTGAATCTCTACAAAATATGTAAGTAGGCCTTTTGTGAAATATATATCTTTCAATCGACACTCTGATATTGAATTTTGGGTTCACCCATTTTACCCCCCCCTTTTTTGTTCTTTTTGTATAATAATTAAATGTCTCATGTTAATCGTAATTAATTAATTGTCGACATTTAGTCGACTGGCGCCGGGCAACCCTGATAACATTTTAAACTATCTTAAAACTTTATTAAACTTGAACCCACACAGCTTTGAACCCAGCCGCGTGTGGTGAAGGAATATTTAAAATTCTTAGTAGTAAAGTAAAAATAATTCCTGTT